>NC_137329.1:100978778-101003778 GCF_965287045.1 Carcharhinus amblyrhynchos
CTTAGTTAGGCAACTGGCTCATTCATCTTGATGATAATGTACTTTGGGGTTTATTTTTTTTCATTTATTCAGCACTTGCTGGAGTAATTATCGCTAATAAAACAAGCTTGAGAGCTCATTCAGAGAATCTTTAGCCAACCCATTTGAAAGAAGGGAAAAACAGTTGGAATATTTAATATTTTTAGGTTCCGTATTTTAAAAAAGTTGAAATTTCTGGGAAGGTCTATGCTGTTGTCTTATTTGAGTTGGTCACACTTAAGTTTTGAAAAATAGTACTGTATTGCAGTTAATGTCATAAGCAATTGTAATCTAATGCTTGTTGCAGTTTCTTAAATTAACATTGAGTTGACATTTTTTACATTTTACTACTTAAAAGTATGAACGTCTTCCATTTTTTAAAATTTCTTTTAAAGTCAGTAGCCATATGGATTTTTAACACCTCTTTACTTTTCATTTTCAGCAGTCCAACATTAGTTAAAAACATACCTACTAGTCTGGGGTATGGAGCAGCTCTCAATGCAAGCTTGCAGGTAAAAAGTTTAATGACACTCATCGGATTTAGTGTACCCTATCTGCTCTTTGCTATGGGAAATCTATTGTAGCTGCCAAATGTTTTGATACTGATGTAGACAATTACATTTTTACTTTTGTGCATGTCCTAATTTCTGGATTTCAGCCTTTAACTTTGTTTTTTTTTAATCTAAGTCTTTCCTTTAGATAGGTTTAGTTGTAATGCTAGTTTTTTTGATGTGGTTAAAAAGCAAGAGGGACACCCTGTGGCAAGCTCTGGAATATCCACCTTTGGATCAAATGTTAGATTGATGGCAGCCCCTGCAAATGCATGTGGATATGCATTAATATTTATCTAAGCTGTCATAAATGATTTCACATCATAGAGCTCGGAAATGAGGCGCTCATGGCAAAAATTTTAAAGTTTAATTACAATATATAATTTTTATGCACAAGAGGCAAAATGTCATGACTTTTATTTCGGGGTAAAGTTTTGGTCATTCTTTAAAGTCAAAGAGATGCTTTGTTAGAACATGAATCAGGATCTTTGGAGTTAAAGAACAGTCAGCAGGGAATTGCCACTGGGGTTAAACCATTCAGCGCAAGCCCAGCTTAGAAGTGGAAACAAATTGGTTTGCATTTCGAACTTGCTTCTGCTGCTAGTCAAACCTTGTATTCAAAGAGCAGCTGCCAAGGTTCACTTTTCTCCTCTCATTATAGGTGCTCGGTAACCCATTACACCAACCTTTACAGAGAAAATACGTTAACATTTTAAACTGTTCGTCTCATGAATATCACTTGTCACACAATTGACATCATCAGTCATTAAAATCGGCGACATTTTAACAGACGTTGCAATTTTGTTTTAATGTAAATAGAGATGCAACGTGGCTAAACAATTGTATTGTTATGATTTTGGTAGTCGAAGCCAGTGAATTTTTATGAGTCCCCGTCTTACCTGCAGTTTATAAATTCCGACTAATCTTAGGTTTCTGGAAGAGGAAGAGAAAGCTAACTGGAAATGGTTTTCTACTCATCTGTTAAGTTTGTCTCATGATGGGTCAAGCAAAAATTGGCATAGATGGGTTCCATGGAGAAATCCGTAGGCTGGTGCATCTCTCAATTCACACTGAAAGGTTGATACCATTGCCATGATTTGATAAGATTTGTGGCAGAGGAATCAGAATAAAGGGTGGGTTTTTTGTCTGTCCTCACCCCAAAACCGGAAAATCCTGCCCGAGGTCTCCTGCCCAATGATTCAAGTGGCATGCAAACCAATAAATTAGAAGTGCAGGCGCACATTGTATGCGTATTTACAATGAAAATAGATGATACAAAGTAAAATTCCACAGAAAAACATTGGCTGTTTTGTATAACACTTTTTGAGTTAGACACAAACATATATGTGATTATATGTTCATTTAAAATCCATGGTTAACTAGTTCATTTTAAAATATTTGGATAAAATATGACATTAGTTTAATATATGATTGAAAGACAGGCAGCAAAGCTATTTATCAAACACAATATCGGAAAACTCAAGGTCAGTGTATTAATGTATTGGGCATAACTGAATTCCAAAAATACATTGATAATATAATATTACAATTAAAACCGAAGTACTGAATTAATTTCTCTTGAGGGCATAAGCAGCTGAAGTCATCTCATCCTGGGTGCAAAATCCATGTTTGTTTCTATATTCATTAATTTTATATTTTTAGCCTGATAAAATCAGAGTGCTCACTTGCATATATTTTAAACTAAAAATAACCAGCAAAGGCAGTTTGGGAAACTGAAGTGTTGATGGCAGCAATGAAGTGAATTTCAGAACTGCTTACTGAAACCTTATTGAAATCTAATTCTCCCTCATCTCAGTCAAGTTGACAAAGTGGAAGAAAGTTTCAACTTTGTATGATTTTTTTTTTCCAGTTCAGCCTATTGGAGGTTGAGGGGGAGCGTATCTGTCATATATTCATTACAATTAACATAAATTGTTGTAACAGCCAATGAGCAGTCACTTAGCCAGACAATGGTAAGCGTGATTCTGCAAGTGAACTTGGAGAGGCAATCAATTGTCATCTACAGAATTCATCATTACAGGACAGTCCATGAGTATCTGAATTGGTTTTCTTGATGGGGGGAAGAATAGTGAAGAAAATGGACAGTGGCATGATTGACAATTGTTTATTAAGTTTCCAAGTTTTAACTTATAGATCTTCTGTCTGCACATATAGTTTTCATACAGTGCAGAATGAGGTCATTTGGCCCATCAAGTCTGCTCTGACCACAATCCGAGACCCTATCCCCATAACCCCATGCATTGACCTTAGCTAGTCCCCCAGACACTAAGGGGTAATTTAGCATGGCCAATCCACTAACCTGCATATCTTTAAACTGTGGGAGGAAACCCATGCATACGCAAAGAGATTGTGCAAATTCCATGTGGACAGTGACCCAAGCCAGGAAGCATACCCTGGTCTCTAGCTCTGTGAGACAGCAATGCTAACCAGTATGCCACCATGCCCACCACCGGTCACAAATCTTGTACCTCTCTTGCATGCATCTGAGCTTCTGAATAAGCTGTATTCGGTCAAGCCCTAATTAGAATCAGAATACACATTGTGATTTTCTGAGATCGGAGGTTAAGACATGCTGCTTAATGCTAACTAAATATCATGCGTACAAACATTGATCAGTTATCACCTAAGCATGTAGCATGTAGCAAACAACTAGTTAGACAACTGACCTAGAAGTAAAAGACTGAATTATGAATGAGAAGATTCTTGTGAACGTGGTAAGGAACTTGGAAGTTGTACTAAATTTTATTGGTTTCCAAGTCACACCAGTAAATCACTAGAGATTCTCCTGTCTCAGTGGAATATTTCCAGGAAAGGAGTGAAGTGAAAGGCTCTTAATAAATATACAGGTTTCCAAGTATACTCAAGCAAGCCGAAGTGTGATTCTGCCAACCCATACTTTAAAAGGATAAATAATATTTGTGCAGTCATTTGGCAGCTGATCATGGAATCAATATAGATATACCCCAGTAAAGTGGTATGTATATGGAACAAAATAATTTAAATGATATACGTCTTCAACTCATCTTCTAATTAGATATGTCGATGAATAATGGGTAGGACCCATATATGTGAATGTTGCGACTTAAGAATGAAAGGGAGAATAGAATACTGTGAGGAGAAGAATTGCAAGCTTAGAGCAGTGAAATGAGAAATTTAAGATAAGCAGATTATGGATAGAGGGGTCAATATGGTTTAACAAATGAAAAGAAAATCAACTTTTGTTACTTATACTATTCCCTGAGCTAGCTCTTGAAAAGAGTGCAACACTTGCTTTTTGGTAAATGGTGTAAGCTGAAAATTGAGGCACTTTCATGACTTTCAAAGTCGACCATGAATTGATCAATTTCCAATTATGATCCAAAAAATAATTACTCTTTTTACTGTTTACTTGTAGTTTTTAATCAGAGAAACTATTGCATCCACTACCCACAGCCATTTTTAGAGATGACTTCAGTTAAAAATATCAAGCATCTAAATTGCTGGTTACTTTACAGGAAAATAAAATTTTAATGCCTAAAGTTTCTATTAAAGTAATTGGCTAACTTTATGAAGAGTATTATCTTTTGCAGAATTGCCATGAGAGACATTAAAACAAAAATCTAGCTTCACACCATAAGCATGTACTACATATAAAAGCTGCAATTTTTTTAACTTAATCATTTGATACAGGAACACTGAGGATGAATTGAGTAATTTACTCAGCGTGTTCTTTATTTAAGATAATGTGGCTGAAATGAATGTCAGAAAGAAATATCTAGAACATTGGATCATTTTCTCACTGTGCCGTAATGAGAAATGTCCTCTCAACTGTTTCCGTTTACAAAACTAATTATTGTCCTTTACAAAGTATTGTTTTAAAGTGTATAACTTTAAGCAGTTGATATATTAGCAGTAGTGACTGCAACTAGTCAGTCTGATACCTTCACCTATTTAGGCTGTATGTGCAATAAAAGGCTCATAGTTTCCAATGAAATAAAATTTTACTTAGATCGCTCAAACTATTTAGCATCAGATTTGTACCTAATTATAATACATGATCAATATTGGTATAGTAATTTGCTTTGAGACTTTTCATAAGACAGTCCGAATGAAGCTTGTAAAATCTGTCAGTCTAAATGTAGAATTGGAACAATTATGCTGATCAGCTGTTTTATGTTTACTTTTTGTCAGGCTGCACTTGCAGAGAGTAGTTTACCTTTACTTAGTAACCCAAGCCTGATAAACACCACCTCCAGTGGCTTACTGCAGGCAGCCCATGAAGACCTCAATGGTTCACTGGATCACCTCGAAAGCAATGGGAATATCAGCCCAGGATGTTCTCCACAGCAATATACGTAAGCATCTGCAACGCATATATGCTGGTTTTACCGGCTGGCACAAAAGTATTTTGTTCACTTTTTTTTATTATAAAAGCATAATTGGGATATCTGGCTACATTCCACAATCCATATCTGTCTTCCATCCACAATCTATATATAGGCCAGCAAAGTATTTTGCACCTTGTTGTTGATGTCAAAAAATTCTAGTGCATGAACAGAAGTGATTACATATTCAACTTTAATTACTGGCAGTCCTATGTTGGAGGGTTTTATATGTTATGTTTTATGCAAAAGGCTACTGTTCCAGTTAATATTTTGTAGCTAACTATGTGATTGATTATGTTAAAATCCTTTCCAGACCATCTTTTAATGGAGCAGTGAGAGTGAAATCATTAAAAATTAATGTTCTGTGGGTTTCAGAAATATGCATAAAGCTTTGAAAAGCCTGGTCCTAATCAGTGATGTCAAACATGTGGCCATTCTTTGTTTACTGACTTGCGGTGGGTGAACTCGTTAAGAGGATTCCCTTTAACTGATAGCAATGGAACCACATGGCAAAAAAGGGTCATCTTTTCTAAATATTAATCTAGCCACTATGTGTTAAGAATACAGATATTTACCATAACAACAACTCCATTTGTCAACCTAACAAGCTTCAGAAGACTTATTGATTAACTTTCAACCATACTAATGTTACAAGTTTATATATTCAGATGCACTGGTCATGTATGTAGCCTATTTTATATGAATAGCTTTATACAAAAATATTTGAGGATAGTCTAATATCAATCTATTGCTGCATGTTAGGTTTATAAATATAAGTTCTTTCGGTCATAAATTGTGTGGCATATTTGAAATCAATGTAATTTGAGTTTCAATCACTAAAAGGTAGTGTAGGATTCTCCTGTTTGTGTAGTGCTCTTGCAAATCCACCCCAGCTCTGATCCAATTCATTTGGGAACATAAAAAGCATGCCAGACCCCTGCCACTGTCAAGGATGGACTTGCCATGATGTTTTCAGGATATGCCCCAAGCACAACTGCATAAGAGATGGGCATTTAAAGAAGTGCCCTCAAAGGTTGCCTGAAACAAAGACCAACGCAAGTAATTCATGGGCTCTGGGGCCAGTGGATATGAAGGTAGCGAGGCCTCTCAGTCCGTGAGTATTCCTCTGGGTCATTACTGCTGATTTCCACTGCCCACCACTATTTTCCGCACAGCAGCTCCAGGAAGCTGTGATAGCGCACAGAAAAGGGAGTGAAATTGCCCAGGCACCCAGCCCAGTAATTTCATTGCCATTTGCACCCACTGAATATGAAAGGGAAGTAAAGATAAGAAAATAGAAATAAGGAGACAGCAACATCTATGGGTCTCAACAACAGCATTTTTCTTTGCTTTTTAGTTGCTTTTGGGGTTTTACAATTTTAGGAACATTGACTAAAGAAAATCCAAGTTAGAATTAACAGCTGGAAAATTCTGAAGATTTTCTTTAAACTATGCTATTGATAAATGATTTACAACAATATAATAAAAAATGAGTTAACACTTTGGATATTGCAAAGTAAAGTTTTTCCTTTATGTACTGTAAGAACAATAGGTTTGTGACCTTTATGCAAAATTTAAATATGTAAAGAAAATTCTATTTTCACTGAGATACTTAATTCTTTGAAGTTGATTTTAATTTCCCAACATTGCAATGCATTAGACCTAATGCCCATTGAGAATGCCAACATTGGCTGGCTGATACTTCAACAGGGGTTGCTTCAGATGGTAGACCTGATTTTAATATGAGAGACAGGATTCGAAGGCATGCATAAATTGCCATTGTCCAATTGTCGTTTCAGGCAAGAACTAATCAGAGTATGCGGTGTGCACTCTTCAATCATTCTACAGCTGTTTCAGCCTAAGAAGCTGAGCAAAATTAAGTTTCAAATTAACCTTGTGGGACCAGGAAGTGCCCCCTTTGAGCCTAACCAAATAATCTGGCTATTGCAGGTCTGGCACCCCAGCATCTCTATAATCGCAACATGCCCTTCTCTGTAGGAAAGGTAGATTAACATTCTGCTTGATGTCAAGTGATATGCAACTGGAGATCAAGCTGCAATTTTCTAAATGGATACTGGATATTGTGCATAATATTCTTTTCAAATCTATGAATGTAAGCATTCTATTTTCCTCTAGTGGGTCACTACATTATGTGGCCAATTCAGATTTTAGTTCAAAATCTCTTTTTAAATTTGATTTCTCTCAGATTAGTGAACTGCTCTCATAACTGAAAATGTGCAGTGTTAAAATATGTGATCTTTGAGAATGTGATTTCATGACTCACAATAAAAAAGACTGATACATTCCCAACACACCAGCAGTAACAAATCTCCAATTCTATTCAAGTAGCTAATGAACGTTCTTAACCAGTTTTAAGTGCCAAAGTTGATCATCTATTTGTTAGCAGTAGACTTTGTGGTGAAGTGTCTGAACGGCAGCAAAGTGCTCTCTTTAATAATTTGCCTCTTAAATGCTGATAACCGTTGTAATAAAACAAGGGCACATTGTTAGTGAGTCATGTAGAACAACTTGCAAGCATGCAGGAAAGTTTGGAAATACAGCAATCTGATATAGAAAGAATGAATATTGTTGGTGAATTGGAGAATCTGGCTGAGGTCTGGAAGAAAGATACATGTCTTGAAGGATGCAATGGCAATGTATGTATATTACTTAAAACTAGAGATATGGTGTATAGAACAGATTTGAAGAAAAACAGTTATTAAAGACATGCAGAAAATGCTGCTTTTGAATGAGAAATGTTTGCAAGTTTAAAAACGAGTGAGATCCCCATGAATATGGTATGATTCTGCAAATTGTTTTATAAATACCATGAGGAGGGAAAGACTAATACTGTATGTGGAAATTTAATGATCCAGATTATTGCTTTCTTAATCTGTGTTGTCTGTATATTTAAAGAGCATCCCCATAACAGGAAAGCGTGGAGTGTAACAGGTGGTGAAATAATTAGGTACCAAGGACATCATTCCTTAGCTTCTGGTTGATTTTACATGAGGGAGGACTTTATATGGCTACAAGGGTGGAAAATGTAGTGTGTTTAGGCAGGATGTGAAATTTTGATTTTGTGATGACAGGTTAAGATGTGGAGATAAAGTCAGTAGTGTGTTTGAGGCATGTTGAACATTATGCCAGCCCATGGTGAGTTCATACTTGTAATATATTTGCATACCATGAAAACTCAATCAGCATAAACCAGTTTTGGATAGAGTCCTACCCTCCGCATAAAGTTAATAGTGCACAAGAATCTGGTGGCACCCTGCACTTGTTTAAAGGTGGTGTGCACTAGTTGGCTTTGTGCGTTTGTGGCAAGCGTAAGCAGCACCCCATGTTGAATTATTTGGCACAGGGTGGCAGATAGTTGAAAGGTTGGTGTTCAGGTACTGGGTGGTGTGGTGAAGGAAAGGGCCCAGCTTTGTAGATATGGTGTTCTTTGTAAGGGCGGGGTGTGGAGGGCATAGATTAGAAGATGAATGAAGGGTCTAAAGAGTAGGGTCGTTGCTATGAATGGTGGAGTCTTGTGGGTCGAATTGAGAGTGCTGGGTGGTGGAGGAAAGAGTTCCAGTCAAAGGGGAAAGTTGTACTTGATATGGGGGCAGACCCAGAATCATAGCAGGGTATTGGAAGCCATGGAGTGAATTACTGAGGCATGCAGAAGCAGGAAGGAGGAAAATGGAGGAATCAGGGTCAGAATTGGCATTTGGACCGCGTAATTGTAGGTATAAGGAGGAGATAGGGCATGTGAAGGGAAATGGTAATACAATCCAGTGAAATAAGCGTAGGTTAAATAGTAATGGAGGGGAGAGGATGGTGATGACCTGCAGTGGAGCACAGAGAGAATCACAGAATGAGCACTTCACATTTAATCAACTCCATTCTATGTGCTCATATACCACACCATATCTTTCTCCTTACTCTTGGCCAGTACAATTCGCTATCTGTCACCACTCATTCTTGTCTTTGCCAACGATCTCCATCACCTCCCTGCTCGTTCTGTGAGGAGAGTTAAGTCAGGAATTCCTCCTCCCGTGAGTCCTCTTTCCCTGGTATTGCGGGTCTGCTGATCCTGCATGATAAAGCACAGAGTAAGTGAAAAGTCAAGTGACATTTAACCACTGGTCTATACGCATCTCCATCACACTTACAGATTTATCATTCACATGTTGCATCCAAGCACGCACAAAGGCCAAAGTTCCACATGCTTTATTAATTTCTTTGTGACACTGAGGCTGTTCATGCATTGCCGTTCTTCTTGCACTGCTGCCCACTGGCACATATGCATTTGATGACCACGTGGAAGACTCCTGTTGAAAGTGCTACATTTGCACTTAGCCTTGCAAATCAGAGGAGGTCATTGACCTGTTTCTTGCACTGGACCCAAGTTTGGCACATGAACTTATGTTTGCTCACTTCCTCTGCCACCTCAGTCCATTTTGTTTGACTGGAGGGACGCCTTATGCCATCTTTAGAAAAGAGCCCCTCCTGTCTTGTCCTGATGGCCTGGAGAATAATATGCAGAGAGGCATCGCTGAATCATACAGCTAGTTTGCTTTGGTGGTGAAATATTTCTTAAAATATTGTGGCATTCTTAATCAGTGGACCATCCAATGACCTCCTGTATACACAAGAAGCTCTTTAATAGGCCACCTGTAAATATGACATTGTCAATTGATGGTGGGTTTCATCAATGAAAAGCTTCCCCTGCTGCTAAATCACATATTTTCTATGCATGTCGCTGGTACTTAAAGCAGAAATGTGCACAGTTCTGTTACAACATAGAATGTCACGCTATTGATCCCAGCCATTAGGACTGGAAAATGAAATTGAACATGGAAGTTGTGCTATGTATTCTTTTAATCATATGACCTCTGATTTGCACATGAACATCTCTGTATAAATCATAATTTACACAACCCAAATAGATGTACTCATACTGCTCTTATAGAGTCATAGAGGTTTATAACATAGAAACAGGCCCTTTGGCCCAACTTGTCCATGCCACCTTTTTTTTTTAAACCCCTAAGCTAGTCCCAATTGCCTGCATTTGGCCCATATTCCTCTATACCCATCTTAGCCATGTAACTGTCTAAATGCTTTCTAAAAGACAAAATTGTACCCATCTCTACTACTACCTCTGACAGCTTCATCCAGACACTCACCATTCTCTCTGTGAAAAAATTGCCCCTCTGGACTCTTTTGTATCTCTCCCCTTTCAAATTAAACCTATGCCTCTAGTTTTAGACCCCCTTACCTTTGGAACAGCTCTCTTTCAGGAGTAATGAGGACCAAGTGATACACCATTACAACTAACGATCACTCCACACCAGAATAACAACTGTTGGCACCCCTAACTTTTCCAGACACCAATGCAAGATGTTGGTACAAATAAGCAGTGAAGCACAAGTGCAACACTTAACTGTTTGAGAAACCATATTGTGTTCCGTACAGCAATACTTGGGGCTAAAATGGAAATCACCACAAGTGAAGCATGGCATTGAGCAGACATGAGACATGGCACAACTTGAGCAGCATTTTGCCTTTTATGTCGGGACCTCCCAAAGTCTGGGTTGATTCAGGCAACTAGGGACGGCCAATAAATTCTGGCCAGCCAGTATGCCATTTGAATAATTTTTTTAAAAAACGGGCATTACAACCTCCACATTGTCTTATTTTTTCATGATAATTGATGAAAGTTGTATGGTCACAAATAATGTCCCAGATATAGATGTGCATCAAGAGGTGAAAGGGAGAGAGTCTCAAACAGTTACAATCACCAGGGAAAGATTACTATGAAAATTAATAGAGCTAAAAGCTGACAAGTCCCCAGGTTCTGATG
Organism: Carcharhinus amblyrhynchos; assembly: GCF_965287045.1. Taxonomy (NCBI): domain Eukaryota; kingdom Metazoa; phylum Chordata; class Chondrichthyes; order Carcharhiniformes; family Carcharhinidae; genus Carcharhinus; species Carcharhinus amblyrhynchos. Next base: position 100,989,584 of record NC_137329.1, read on the forward strand.
AGTGGCATCCTAGAGTTTTCAAAGAAGCTGCAGAAATTGTAGAAGCATTGGTTTTGATTTTCCAAAATTCCGTAGTTTCTCAGATTGGGAAATGGTGAATGTAATTCCTCCAAGCAAGTTAGAGGGCAGTTAGCTTAAACATAGAAAATAAGAGCAGGAGCAGCCTACTCTGCCATTCATTATGATCATGGCTGATCATCCAACTTGATGATCAGCCATGATCAACTATTCTCACTTTCAGTTTAGCCCCAGGAGGTATATCTAACTCCTTGAAAACAAAGTGTTTTGGCCTCAACTGCTTTTTGTAGTAGTGAATTCCACAGGCTGACCATTCTCTGGGTTAGAACTTTCTGCTCATCCCTATCCTAAATGCTTTACCCTGTATCCTGAGAGTGTGGGCACAGTTTCTGGACTCCACTGCCATCAGGAATATACTTCCTTATCTTCCCTGTCTAGTCCCGTTCAAATTGTTTTTAGGTTTTATGAGATTCCCTCACATTTTTCTAAACTGATTCAATGGGGGCGATTCTTTGACTTCACATGCCGGGCACAGATCTCGCTGATCCCGGAGAATAGCATGCAGGCCTAAAAATCGGTTTCACGCCCAGTGCCAAATAGTTTGCAGTCCTTCCACCCTTTTTCTAATGGTGTGAACCGGATCAAGCCCAGAAAGTACAAGAGGACAATTAGCATATTTAAAGTATCGGGGTGCACAGTGGTTAGCACTGCTGCCTCAGTGTCAAGGACGTGAGTTTGATTCCCGGCTAGGGTCACTGTCAGTGTGGAGTTTGCACATTATTCTGTTATCTGTGTGGGTTTCATCCAGATTTCCTCCCACAGTCCAAAGATGTGCAGGTTAGATTGATTGGCCGTGCTAAATTGCCACTTAGTGTCGGGAGACCAGTAGGGTAAATACATGGAGTTATGAGGATAGGTCCTGGGTGGGATTGTGGTCGGTGCAGACTTGATGGGTGAATGGCCTCCTTCTGCACTGTAGAGATTCTATGATTTGTTTAAATTGGCATAGCCCATTCAATTTCCAGCGCATGGAATCTTCCAGCGCTATAACAGCAAGAATCAATACTGGTGTCCACCAGCAGAGACGTGGTGCAATGGTCACACCAGAGGACTCGGATCATTGAAGCCCCTGGGTCATTTTGGGCATGGCAGAGCAGTGCCCACCTGGTACACTTCTGGGACCCACTGGACACTCCATGAGTGCCAGTCAGGCACTAATATATGCCAGGGCACTGCCAAGGAGGTGGGGGTGCTATGAGTGATGGATCATCCAGGAGCAGGTCATGTTGGGGGTCATTGGTGACCCAATATCGGTGATCAGTGTTGAAGAGGGGGTGGCTGAACATACCACCAATTTGGGGAGCGCCCCAATGTCTATGGGGGGGAGGAAGGGGTCTCCAATAGCACAGAATTCATGGCACCATTGCAAAATGGCATCTGGGTGCTCTGAAGCTGGGCTCATCAAAATATTTATGCACCCCCGCCCCCCCCCCCCCCCCCCCCGCCCCCCCCGCCCAGTACTGGTACAACATGCCCAGCTCTCCAAAAAGGTGACTGAGTGTGGGAGGATAGCTGTGCGGAGCACACCTGAGAGGAAACTTTTTGGGAGAATACCACCCAATTATCTCCTCACGTACATCAGTTCTACCATCCAAGAAATCAGTCTGATAAACCTTCTTGGCACACATTCCATTGCAAGAACATCCTTCCTTTGATAATGAGATAAGGTGAACAAAACTGCACATGATATTCCAGGCGTGGCTTCACCAAGACCTTGTATAACTGCAGCAAGACATCCCTATTCCTGTATTCAAATTCACTTGCTATGAAGGCCAGCATACTATAGAAATATAGTGGAGGCATGCCCCTATCTACACCAATGGGGATGAAGTAGAAATGGTCATGAGCTTCAAGGTTTTAGGTGTCCAGATCACGAACAACTTCCAATGCCTCTACTTTCTCAGAAGACTAAGGAAATTTGGCATTGCCGCTACGACTCTCACCAACTTTCATAGATGCACCATCGAAAGTATTCTTTATGGTTGTATCACAGCTCGGCATGGCTCCTGCTTTGTGCAAAACAGCAAGAGACTATTTGTTGTCTTCATGTGCTGCACCTGCAAGCTTACCTTCAGTTTCACAAAATACCTTGCATAAATGCCAACTGGCTGATTTTGTACTATGCCAACATGTCCATTGTTACCACAAAATTGGGGGATGATAGGATTTGGGAATTTGATTTATCATTGTCACATGTATTAGTATATAATGAAAAGTATTGTTTTTTGCACACTATACAGGCAAAGCATATCATTCACAGAATAGGAATGCAGAGTGTGCAGAATGTTGTATTACAGTCATTGCTAGGCTTTAGAGAAAGCTCAACTTAATATGAGGTAAATCCATTCAAAAGTCTGATGGCAGCAGGGAAGAAGCTGTTATTGACTTGGTTAGCACATGTCTTCAGACTTTTGTGTCTTTTTCCCGATTGGAAGAAAGTGGAAGAGAGGATGTCCAACATGTGTGCAGACCTGGCTGCTTTTCCGAGGCAACGGGAGGTGCAGACGGAGTCAATAGATGCGAGGCTGGCTTGTGTCATGGACTGGGCTTCGTTCATAATCCTTTGTAATTCCTTGTGGTCTTGGACAGAGTAGGAGCCATGTTAAGCTGTGATACATCAGGAAAGAATATTTTAAGAACATAAGAAATAGGAGCAGGAGTAGGCCATCTAGCCCTTCGAGCCTGCCCTGCCATTCAATAAGATCATGGCTGATCTGAAGTGGATCAGTTCCATTTTCCCGCCTTCTCCCCATAACCCTTAATACCCTTGTCTATCAGAAATCTATCTACCTGTGACTTAAACATATTCAGCGAGGTAGCCTCCACCACTTCAGTGGGCAGAGAATTCCAGAGATTCACCAGCCTTTGAGTGAAGAAGTTCCTCCTCAACTCCGTTTTAAACTGGCCCCCCCACCCCTGGCTTATTTTGAGGCTGTGCCGTCTAGTTCTGTTTTCCTTTCTAAGCGGAAAGAATCTCTCTACCTCTACTCTATCTAGCCCCTTCGTTATCTTATATGTCTCTATAAGATTCCCCCTCAGCCTTCTAAACTACAATGAGTACAGGCCCAGTCTATTTAATCTCTCCTCATAAGCTAACCCCCTCATCTCCGGTATCAGCCTGGTGAACCTTCTCTGTACTCCCAAGGCCAATTTATCCTTGCGCAAATAAGGGGACCAAAACTGCACACAGTACTCCAGCTGCGGCCTCACCAGTGCCTTGTACAGCTGCAGCAAGACCTCCCTGCTCTTATATTCTATCCCCCTCACGATAAAGGCCAATATTTCGTTTGCCTTCTTGATCACTTGCTGCATCTGCCGACTGAGTTTTTGCGATTTGTGCACAAGGACCCCCAGGTCCCTCTGCACAGTAGCATGCTGCAACTTTTCACCCTTTAAATAATATTCTCTCCTACTATTATTTCTACCAAAGTGGATAACCTCACATTTGCTAACGTTATACTCCATCTGCCAGGACCTCGCCCACTCACTCAGCCTATCCAGATCTCTCTGCAGACTTTCCACGTCTTCCACACATTTTGCTTTTCCAGTCATCTTCGTGTCACACGTATTTCTATAGTGCATCTGTAAAAGTTGGTGAGAATCATAGCGGACATGTTGCTGCTGCTATTATTTGTTATTGGAAGCTGTGTTTCTAGGGAGAGTAAGAAGTCTCACGACACCAGGTTAAAATCCAACAGGTTTATTTGGAATTACAAGCTTTCGGAGTGAGTTACCTGATGAAGGAGCAGTGCTTCAAAAGCTCATGATACCAAATAAACCTGTTGGACTTTAACCTGATGTCATGAGACTTCTTAGTGTGCCCACCCCAGTCCAATGCCGGCATTTCTAGAGGAGAGCTTTGCTGTTTTATGCCTCACTTAGCCTGAGGATACGTGCATTTAGAGCCCCCACTGCATCCCAGCCATTTGGTTTGTAAAAACATGGAAATTGTTGTCTCTGCTGCTGACAAATTCTCCAGTGGGGAGGAGTGGGAGAGGTGGAGGAGATTGAGAGGCAGAGGAAGAAGGTTAGATGGTCGGGGCAGGCTGCATTGGTGGTGTACTCGGGTGGCAGAACTGTATAGGAGTAAATGATTGAAGGAGGCATGATGCTGCAACAACGGATGTATGGAGCAAGGCTGTCACCTGAGTATATATGTCATCAGCCGCACTCACAAGACAGCCCCGAACATCACCCAAGCACAACGCAATGCCATCCGTGCGCTCAAGACCAACCGCAACATTTTTTTTAATGACTCCTACCTGAGCACATAGGCAGAGAATGAGTTACCTTTAAATATCAGAGACAGAGTGCTGGAAGAAACCTAAGTTCCCCAGAACCACAATGACTTCTCTCTGCAAGATGCTGGTGGGGGCAATAGCTCCCAACTGATGGTCATCCAATGCCAATGGCCATCAAGAGTACTGTTGTACTGAATTTCTTTGCCAATGGTTTCTTTCAAGCTGCTTGTAGAGACCTCAGTGGCATTATGCAACCTACTGTGCATGATTGCATTAAGGTTTTCACAGATACAGGCCAGAATTCTTTGGTCTCGCATGCCCCACAGCCGCTGCCAGCAAGAACAGAGAATTTGGCACTCAGCCGTAGGTGTGGTCAAAGAATTCCAGCAACAATGTTTTAAAAGGCAGGCCAGTATTTACATTGGACACTCAGTCAACTTGAACAGGCCAGAAGCTTTGTAGCGATGGCAAGTTTCCCAGGATTCAGAGAGCAATAGGACAGCAGCAAGGAGCAGCAGGCCAGCCTTTACATTAATTAACAAGAGGGGCTGTCTCTCCGTAGAATTGTAGAATCCCATACTGCAGAGACCATTTGACACATCTCGTCTGCACCAACTCTCTGAAAGAGCATCTTACCCAGCCCAACCACCTCCTATAACTGCAACCCTGTGCATTTACCTTGGCCAATCCACCTAACCTACGTATCTTAGGACTGTGTGAGAAAACACACGCAAACACGAGGAAAACGTACAAACTCCACACATTCACCCAAGTTCGGAATTGAACCCAGGTCCCTGGTGCAGTGAGGCAGTAACGCTAACCACTGTGCCATCATGCCACTCCTTAAATGTCCAGTTGATATGTGACCACAATCAAAAAATTATGCAGTCTGCACTAGGTACCTGGGCAACAGCCACCACTCCAACTCTAGAACTCCCAGGTGCCAGATATTTTTAATGAACCTTATGCTCTGTATGTTCGGCATCTGGGTGACAAGGGTTGTGCTTTGAAGAGCTGGCTCATGATGCCTGTGAAGGCTCCTAGGACACACGGACAGGAGTTATAGCATCACCAGCAACATCGTCAGTCAGGCAATTGGGCTGCTCAAGATGAAGTTCGGATGCTTGGATACATCAGGAGGAGCATTACTGCATGGATTATCTAAGAATGTCATTGATGGTATTTGGATGCTGTTCTCTTCATCACCTTGGCAGTCAGAGAGTGGATACCCTGGAGGAAAAGAAGAACCAAAATAGCCATCCTTCCTCTGATGATGAAATGATGAGGAAAGACCTCGATGGAGAGGTGCAAGTGCTGGATGGATTTGAAATTGGGAGTGTTTCAGATCTGTTTTCTGGGCATGTTTTCAGGCCCCTCCATGTGCACGCCGTCTGCAAAAATATCAGCAAGCCGATTGCTTACTGCAGAAGCCAGTGGGCAGGGCCTGAAACCCTGCAGAGGGAAGCAGTGCGCGTGTGCAGGCCTCTGATACTGCACCTGCGCATCAGCAGTAACCGGGGTCTGACATTGAAGGGAGAGCTGTCAGGCCCCCTGCTCATTGCAGGCTCCCTGAAACTACTCCCCCTCCCCCCCTGCAATTGTGGGGGCCTACTGCTTGATATATAGACCCTACCAATCACCCTCCCGCCCAGACCAATTGCCCCCACTTCCTCTTCCCCCCCCCCCCCCCCCCAACCCCACCAATCCCTGCAGAGTAGCAGCGGGCCCCCATCCCTGGCACTGCCTGGTGGGCATTGCCCAAGTGCCAGGGTGGCACTGCCTAACTGGCACTGCCCAAGGAACCAGACCCCTTGCCCTCAGCCTCCCTGGGGGGGCCTCAATGGTCTCCAGTTCCACTGGTGAGGCTAAGTTGACTGCTGTCCGTTCATAGGGAGCATGTCTGTTTCTCACCGGCAAGAACCTTTCCCAGCGAGGTCATAAAGGGAAGCGGGCCCAGACGAATGAGCACCAGGCTCACTAAGCAGATGTAAAGCAGCATTATAATATATTTCCCTATATTAACCTGCCTCCCGCCCATTACCAGTAAGAGGCTCACTGTGCTAGAAATGGCGCCAGTTGTAAAAACCGGTGCCAATGCCCTCAGCACTTAACGCCCAACTTTATCACCATGTCATGCCTGAAAACAGGTGCAAAGTGAAGGTAAAATCTTCCCCTAGTTCTGATACTATATCTGAGAATCTTGCTTAAAAGAAGAACTTCCTTCTAGTCTTAAACTTGGGTAAATCGCAGGGTCACCTGACACTGTCCTGCACTAGATGCACTTTTAAATTCGTGGCCAAGACCACCTTCCAGGTCACGACATTTGATTTTGACCCCAAACATCTCTGCCTCCATTTACGAATGAACAGGGAATGACAATGCAATGACATTGCAAGCTAAAAGCTTGCTCTGCGGCTATTATTGTTGTTTTGGATGGCATGCCGCACCAGCAGGAGTAGGAATCAGTAGTCTACCTTCTTCTCGGTGCCTATCATAGAATTCCTACAGTGCAGAAAGAGGCCATTTGTCCCATTGAGTCTGTACTAAGTCTGTCAGCACCCTTCCCTCTCCCCTAACCCACACACTTCCCATGGCTAATCCCCCTAACCTACACAGCTTTGGCTACCAAGGGACAATTTAGCATGACCAATCAACCTAATACGCAGATTTTTGGAACGTTGAAAGAAACTGGAGCACCCAGAAGAATCCCATGCAGACATGGGAGAAAGTGCAAACTCCACACAGTCACCCAAGGGTAGAATTGAACTCAGGTCCCTGGTGCTGTGAGGCAGCAGTGGTTAACCACTATGTCAACATGTTGCTCACCAATATGCACTGTATGTTCAATCCTTTGTATTTTGGTCTGTTCTCCTTTCTTGTGCTTTTACTGACTTATTGTCACAGGTAGAGTGCATTCTTAAGATGTTTGTGTTCCTCTGCAGTTTATTAAAGTTGAGAACTGCAAAGAGAAAACAGCAAGCATCTGTATTTTAGGATATCTGATTGCTCCTAGGGTGTGTTGCAATCATATCTACGAGACATTTATTTCTTGTAGGGTTCAAAGGCTAACACTTAAACTTTCAGCATTCTACCCTTCAATATTTCTCTGAATCAAACGTATCGCTCTCTCTCTGAAGCTCATTTTATAAGAAAAGGAAAATATTCTGAGATCTTGAATGTAGCATTCTTAATAATCAAATGATTAGTCAAATCTCATTTCAGCTAAATGCCATGGCTAAAGCAACCCAAAGCAATATCCTGAATGAATATCAAAATCTTACAAAGTTTGATGTAGAATAATGCTTAATAGAATGTTACTTAGTTAGTTATTGTAATCCTGACATGCTTTTGGACATTCATATGTGCATTCATATCCATCTGAATTTAATTTTCCTAACCATTGACTACTTTCTGTCACGCTATCTATATTAAAAATCTTAAATCTACACACAATTCCTGTCAAGATTTTTTTCCCATTTATAAATTCTTATGTCCACTAGAGGGAGGATGCAATTACAGCATGACAAGTTTACATAGGCCATTTCCACTATGACTGTGGACATTAGAATTTAAAATGGAAATGCAAAGATAAAGAAAGAATGTATAGCCTTAAAATTGGGACTGAATTCTGTCTGTATTCTCTGCTGCAATCACCCCTCCACTCCTTCAACCCTGCTTCATCTGAGTACTACCTGTGATTTTGACTCTTTACCTGTGGTGCTCAGGTAGCTCAACTGGTGGTTTATGTTCCTTAAAATCAGAGCTTAATTCTCAATAATTGCTGTTGAAATAAAGTCAATTGGTTTCTACATCTGTGGTTGAACAACATTAGATAGGTCACTGGAGTCCAAAAATATACCACAATTTTATGAAGAAGGACATTCATGAACTTCTTTGAACAGTTGGTCCTCCAAGAAATTTCTTCAGGCACCAACACCACTCGTGTTGTAGTTTTATTTAAATTTCTCAGGATATCCAGGAAATTCCTGTGTGTCTGAGGATCCTCAGTTTCAGTTAAAGTTCTTTGGAGAGGTGAGGAAGAAAATAATAACATTACAAATCACATGGCAGTCCGAGGTGCTTACCCTCAGTGGGTTTGTTTTGAACTGTTGGTAAGTAGGCAAATGCATTGTCAATTAGCCCATGGCAAAATGCCACAAATGGTAAATGATAAGAGATCAGTTTTCTTTGGTGGTATTGTTGCCTGATACAATTGGGTAATTATTTGTGTTTCTTTGAATATACCATGGGATTGTGTATGTTCATCAAATTTTAATGTTTAATTTGAAAAGTAGCGCCATTGACAATGCAGCATTTTCTCAGTATTATGTCAGCCTAGATGAGATGCACAAGACCCTAGTGGACCTTCTAACATGTAGGTGAGAGTGTTACTAACTGAGCCAGATCAACTATGTAACAACAATGTTATACTGGAATATACTGCAAAATAATGGAGGGGGGGGGGGAGGGTTTTATGACCCCCTCCCACCAGCAGGGTTTTCCAGTCCCACCAAAGTCAATGGACTTTTGAACGGCTCATCGCATTTTACAGCCCTGACCCCCACCAACCCCCAGGACTGGCCCGTAAAATCCTGTTGAATGATAAGCCTCACTCTTTTTTAATAAACAAATCACGCAGTTTCTTCAGACAAAGGTGGCTGCAGGGTAAAATGTGAAAATCCAGAAGTTACTGTCACAGATGTATTGGTGATTTCCCAAGCATAACATCTCAACTTCTTAACTCACCATTCAAATATATTATTCCTTTATGAAGTTCTTTACTTGCAAGGTGATTGCAAAGTGAACTCGCCACACAAGTTGGTGAGTTTTATGGTCTTATCCATTTCAGTCTAGGACTTTTTTTCTCCAACAGTGTTGTTATGATTCAAGTCAGAAACTCTAAGTGTTTTATAGAGCCCTCCTGGATCATAGGTTTTGCAATTTGAATTTGGCTAGGATAAGCAATGAAGCAAGTATGATTCAAATGATTCACCAGGAAGCTTTTATCAAAGTTTATTTAAGAATATTAGCAATAACTTTTATCAACTACAAACAAAACAAATATGTATAACCCTGAAAATGTATATCTAAGATGTTCCAATCAAACCAATCCCATAAACAAAACCTTTTCACAGATTTAACATAGCAAAGATTAATGCTGGTGTGATACTGGATTGAGTCCTTTAGTTGGAGAATTGAAAATCTTGATTTCTCAGCTTTGGCAGTCCTCTGAATACACACAGAACAGTTTGAAGTCAGAGCAGCTTCTCAGAACACCATGGAGAGAGAGAGATACTACTTTTTAGCTTGACAACCCCTTCTAAAACTAAACTAAACACTGCTGCCAACCAGAAACAGAAAATGAAACATTGAATTCCCTAAAGAAACTGACCAGAACCCATGCCCTTCCTCCTAAAAATGCAGGACCATAAAACAACCCAGAGTAAAAATAAATAAATCCCATTTAAACCACTGAAGGAGCAATAAAAGGCCCCCTATAGACAACTTGGCAGCAATGAGAGCTGGGAGCTACAAAGAACATATTTTTTTAAAAACTGTTAAAGGTCCACTAACATCACAATGTGACAAAAGTCTACCTGCTGCCAGCCTCTATGATGAATTTTTATAAGTGTAGAGTCTTATTCTTGCATTTTTAAATTGTTGGTGAAGATTATTTTTAATCAAATTAATTGATTTCTATTTTCCTTTCTATTTCTCTTAATCCAATCTTTGTTTCTTTTTCAATATTTTGCTTCCTGTACCTGACTGGACGTTAAATTCATTATTCTGTCCTGCGTTTCCCAGCTCCATCTCTTCACCACTCATTAGTAATTTCAATCTGATTGGTACAGGAGAGACAGAGAACAACAAAAAGAGCTATACAGGACCAGGCCCTTCAGCCCTCCTAGACTGTGCTGATCATGATGTCCTAACTAAATGAACAAAAAAACCTTCCGTACTTTTCGATCTATATCCCTCTATTCCCTCACTACTCATGTATCCATCCAGATGCCTCTTAAATGTTGCTAATGTGCCTGCTTCCATCACCACCTCTGGCAGCGCATTTCAGGCACCCACTACTCTGTGTGGAAAAACTTTCCCCACAATCTCCACAATTGTTCGCCTTGTTCACACTGGTTTTAGATGCCCATTTAGGGCACTGCCTTGTTTTAGTCCCTCACTTTCACAAGCTTTTGAACAGCAGGTTGCTGTGAGGGGAATGTAGGGATATAGGGGTAGGGCCTGGGTGGGATTGTGGTCGGTGCAGACTCAATGGGCCAGATGGCCTCTTTCTGCGCTGGAGGGGTTCTATGATTCTATGAATGACAGGCACCATTTATTTACTGATTAAGCCAAATTTCAGTCCATGTTCTCCTGGGTGAAGTGGGGGCGCGTTATGGAATGCATAGACTGAATCAGGAACTTGGTTGATTTATGTCACTAAGAAACCAGACTGTACTGACCTCCCACAAAATTAAAGAAATAAAAACTTGCCTTATTGTGCCTCCAAGCACTAGTCAGATTTTAACTTGTTGTACATGTTACTTGGGGAGACTTGTGCAACTGATTTGCACAAAGGAAATGTTTCAAATGGCAATAACTTGTTAATTTTTTTTAACATTGATTGAAGATATTGGCCGAAACATGAACGTAGAATCAATCATAGAATCCCTACAATATGGAAGGAGACCATTTGGCCCATCAAGTCTGCACTGACCACAATCCCACCCAGGCCCTAATTGCATAACCCCACAGATTTACCCTGCTGGTCCCCCTAACACTAGGGTCAATTTAGCATGGCCAATTAACCTAACCCGCACATCTTTGGACTGTGAGAAGAAACTGAAGCACCTGAAGGAAACCCATAATAATCCTATCAGATTTAGTTTAACCGAATAGATCATCAATCTAATCAGAGAATGTTCTTATGTTCTAGGATGGCTGAACAGCAAGTTTTGTACTGGAATGTGCTTGAGTAGCGTCATGAAGTCTGAACCCACAATCTAGCTCATGCAAGGAAGGATATCAACTGTCTCATTTGTGAAACCAAGGCCACTCCATTTGATCAGAGTAAGAAGTCTCACAACACCGGGTTAAAGTCCAACAAGTTTATTTGGTATCACAAGCTTTTGGAGTATCGCTCTTTGTTCAGGTGTGTTGTCTCATCTGATGAAGAAACAGCATTCTGAAAGCTCATGATACTAAATAAACTTGTTGGACTTTAACCTGGTGTTGTGAGTCTTCTTCTTGTGCCCACCCCAGTCCAACGCCGGCATTTCCACACCATTTGGTCAGAAGCCAAATTGAAGTATTTGGTGAAGAAAAACTGAGGAGTCAGAGCAAAATTGAAGTATTTTCAGAGTGCGCGTTGTTTTAGCAAGGACAATACAGCTGAATACTAGAACATATGTAATGAACTGTGGAGGAAAGGGAATGGTGGGACATAATTTGGTTTAAAAAGTAGACATTCCGGTACCAAAAGTAAGACCAAACTCATTTGTTCCGCACACTTTAAAATTGCAACACGTTAATGATAAGTGGAACCATTAAGGGTAATTAAAGTGAATGAACCATTTGGTGCCTTTCAGTTTTTTAAGAAAGTAAAAGGTGTAGATGAAATTATATCAATGTTCTTCTGAGACAATTAAAAACATTTTAAATTATCTTAAAACACAAAAATAATCTGCGCATTTTAAATAACTTACTTCACCAAACAGAAATAGGTGATGAGTGACATGCAAGATGTAATGAATTGTTTTACAGTGGTGTAAGAGTTCAGCCAGAGGCAGCCACCCAGTTCTCATTCCAATGACTGTGTAAAGAAGCTGATGAGATCATAGGTTCACTGCAAGTGTCCTACTAGATTAAAGAAGCTAGTGCCTGGGTTTCACACTGAGATTCAGTATTACAGACTGGAGATCAACAGTGTTACCATCAGGTGAGGAGAGGTCAAATGGCTCCACTCTTTTCCCACTACTCTTTGACTGCAACAGCTTTGTTTTTGGTTTTGAAAAGTACGTACTTGCAAATTCAGTGAGCACAATGATTATCAAAGGACCGACCGGACAGATTGAGTTTAACAAATAGAGTTCACGTGCACAGATATAGTGATTACAGATTGGGGAAGGATAGGTCGGCCAAGTTAGAGTCCAAAAGAAGTAAAAATGAATTATGTTTGTAGTTTGATGACTTAACTGGCTTCAGACTTTCCTTTGGTGGTCCTAATGCTTCCAATTCAAAGGAGTAGCCATCTCCTCTGGTGGTAGTAGTGCTGGGTTGAATATCTTTTCAAGAGTTTCTGTTTTCAGCGGAAGAGTCCCTGGATCGTCACAGTCAATAAACAGGACTTGAAACTTGTCAGGTGGGTTGGACAGACAGTGAAGGTGGGAGTGATTCCCAATTGGGACTGCCCTTTAAGCTGCTTGCCCTCATTTCTGCTGCAGAAACATGAGTTGGAAGCATACAAAGGATTGGCTTCTCTGTGACCTTCTTTGTCCAACCACCAGGAGGATTCAAAATATGACATTGACAGTAAATTCCAAGGTGACTTGATTAGCTCAAGTCTGGAAAGCAATCTTAGCCAGAGTCCTGTTGTTAAAACGATTAGTCCTAATGACCCATCTCCGATAGTTGAAAGCCTCAAGTGATTGCCTTAACGCCTTGTTCATAGGACAGGGGATAGGAGACCTCACTCCCCTGTAGTCTTTGTTTTGATAGGTTTGCAGACAGATTGTTTCCATTCTAATGAATTGTAATGTGGAATATATTATAATGCAAATTGGAATAGTCATATTTAGCAATTCTCTGAAGCCACTTTAGTTTGTTTTGAAAAATCTTTTTTAAACATTGAATTCAGGTATCCAGTTGGTGGAATAAAAAAACATTAATTGATATAAAAGCATATCTTTGTTACGAGCAGCTCACAGATAGTTTTCTGACTCAGACTAAAAGCAGTGGAGAATCTCCAAAGTAATAGAATCTTGGAACAGCACCAAAAGTAATTGCATGTTTAGTAATGGGTGATATGTTACATTCGATCAAAAGTATAATTTATCCTTTGCTAGGATAAATATAAGATCCCAACCTAAATGTTCTATTTTAGAATTCTTAATATTTAAAAAAAGATGAGCTGCGTTTGTTCTGTGACCGAAAATATTATAATATTTGCAACAAATAAAGTGTTTATTAAGTAGAAAAATGCAGAGGGGTGTTATTTATCGTTTGTAGCTAGATACTTGGAAATAGTTGAATTTCCACTTAAACTACTTGTTGATTGCAAAGTATTTTGAATCGTTCATCAAAGACTGGTATTCCCCCCCATCCCCATGGCGTGTTTTGTGGTGGCAAAGGTAGCCCACCATTGGTCAGCGGCAGGATATTCCAGTCCCGCCCTTGTCAAGAAGGTTTCCCATTGCATGGCCCTCTGCAGCTGGAGAACCCACAACGAGGGAGGACGGGGACGGGAGGACGCCATCGGTGGGACCGGAAGGTCCTGTCAGTGAGAACAGCCAGAAAATTGCACCCGTAATTACCAATATGACAGAACTTTCAGCTATCCAGCGTCTAACCTTTGGAATATGTCTGAGAATTTTTGATTTGATTTTATTATCGTTGCATGTATTGGTATATTGAAGGAGGGGTGGAGTGTTGATGGTTGAGAAAAAACTGTTTTACCCAGAGGGCGGTGACAATTTAGAATGTGCTGCCTGGAAAGGTGGGAGAAGCAGGTTGCCTCACATCCTTTAAAAAGTACCTGGATGAGTACTTGGCATGTCATAACATTCAAGGCTATGGGCCAAGTGCTGGTAAATGGGCTTAGGAGGCAGTTCAGGTGCTTCTCGCGTGCTGGTGTAGACTTGATGAGCTGAAGGGCCT